>NW_023494784.1:6558886-6576386 GCF_904425465.1 Colossoma macropomum
AGTTGGTGAGTCAGAAAGTGAGTGAATAAGTTAATCTGTCAGAGAGTCAGTGAGTGAATAAGTGAGTCAGTATGTGAGTTAGTGTGAAAAAGTAATAGAGTAAGACAGTGAGTGAGTCAGTAAATGAATCAGTCACTGAGTGAGTCAGTGTGTCCCAATTCTGGGGCTGCATCCTTCAAAGGACGCAGTCTATGAAGGATCCACCCATCGGATCCTTCGTTGCCATGGAAAAGAGGGGCACATTTCTCGGCCGCACATGAAGGAGCCTTCGAAATGGGACGGTCTAGTCGCGCCGCTGTGACGCAATCGGCCTTCGAATGCCGCCTCCAAAGGATGAAGCCCCTGAACTGGGATGCAGCTACTGAGCCAGTTCAAAGTTTCACAGGTTTCAGATTTGAGTCTCTAAACTTGCATCAGTGAAGCTTCTGTAAGCCAGGAAGCAGCATGAGTCCTGTGACTGACTCCCTGGTACCTGGCTCATCCTCTCATTAGCATATTTTAGTATATTGCACCATGATAGGTTCAAACTCATCCTTTGAAAACTAAGCAAGTACTGAAGACTGATGTATCCAAAAGCTTGGTTTTGATCAGCTGATCTGTGTTGTGCCTCATTCAGAAAGTAGTCTAGGCTGAAAAACCTCAGCATAAGAGGGCAGGGCTAAACTGCTGTAGGCTGAACGGATGGATAAATGTCAAGTCAAATCAAATTTATTTGTATAGCGCTTTTTACAACTGATGTCACAAAGCAGCTTCACAGAAATCCATTTAGGACAAAGTTTCAACATGAAATGTAAATCCTCCAGGTGAGCAAGCCAGGGGCGACAGTGGCAAGGAAAAACTCCCTCAGAGCTGAGGAAGAAACCTTGGGAGGAACCAAGGCTCACATGGGGGGACCCATCCTCCTCTGGTCAAACTACCTACAAAATTATTATACTACTAATATTAATAGTAGTAGTAGTAGTAATAGTTAGGAGGTAATAATAGTTAGGAGTCCACTTCAGTGTAGAGTGGGCAGTCAGTCCAAGGCAGGTGGTGGTGACTGGGGTGTGGGCAACTGGTCTGAAGCGGGTAGCCGGAGAGCTCTACAGACAATCATCCAGCAGTGTCCGGCCGGACAGGTGGGCAGTCATTTTCTCGGAAGAAAGGTAGGGAGATGGAGTTAGTTTAGTTCTGTATGGGTGAATGTATAATAATATGTAAATCATTTCCAGAGTGTGGCTAACGACTCCAGCAGATCTGACTATAACAGCTTAACTAAAAGGAGAGAACCAAAAGGGACACACAGACACGGGAGCACCCTGAAACAATCTGGCATCCCTCCGCTCCACCGTCCACAAACCTGAGTGCGAGCGGCGGGACGACAGCAGCAGCGTCTCAGTTTACTATAATTCCCTGCGTCCATGGACCCCTGGATCTGCTGCCTTTATCTAAGGGGGAACATTAACTACTAAAAGCTAAACTAAACAAGTGAGTTTTCAGCCTAGATTTGAAGATTGTGACTGAGTCTGAGTCCCGAACATTCTCTGGAAGATCATTGACTGGAGTGTTAAAGATATATTTAGAAACTTGAACAGTATTTACAGACTGCATGAAACACGAAGACTGGAAAAGGATGGCATGCCCACTCCAGGTAAGGGGAAGGACCTGCCCCAGGTGGAGGAGTTTAAGTAAGGGTCTTGTTCACGAGTGATGGGAAGAGGGATCGTGAGATCGACCGCAGGCTGGGACAGGCAGCAGCAGTAATGCGGTCGCTGTACCGGACTGTAGTGGTTGGTCTACATCCCGACCCTCATCTATGGTCATGAGCTGTGGGTAATGACCGAAAGAATGAGATCGAGGATGGTGGGCTACACTCTATTTGATAGGGTGAGGAGCTCGGCCATCCGGAAGGAGCTCGGAGTAGAGCCGCTACTCCTCCGCATTGAAAGAAGCCAGCTGAGGTGGTTCAGGCATCTGATCCGGATGCCCCCTGGACGCCTCCCGGTGGAGGTGTACCAGGCACGGCCTACCAGGACAAGACCCCGGGGTCGTCCTAGGACCCGCTGGAGGGATTATATCTCCAAGTTGGCCTCGGAGCGGCTTGGGGTCCCCGGGAATGAGCTGGAGGATTCTCTGCTCGGTTAACGATGATGATGATGGTGATGATGATGATGAAGAAACACGAAGGCTTAACATCCAGCTGTTAAAAACAACAACTGTTTTTTAATCAGTTAATTAATTCATTAATTAATTAACTGATGGACGTTAACCATTCTTTGTTTATTTCTTGCAAAAGCTATGAGGCAAATAAATATTCTCAGTAAATAAGCTCTATTGTTCTCTTTTGATTGACTAACGTGGAACAAAAATGTTTATCTTGGAAATTACAGTGCAACATAATTAGTAAAATGAAATCATAACAGCTCTGAAATAGTGAAATATGTTTTGTTTATTTTCTCTTTCACAGATGTTGCACCATATCTTTGTCCTATATCTGCAGAACTGGACATCCTTCCTCAGCTGAAGGCAGTGTTTTGCTTGAGTTGCTGTTGTATTTAGATATATCTCTATATCTGTGCTGTTATACAAGCAGTGCTTCTCTAAATATGTCAGCGCTGATGTCCCTACACTAATGGTCAGATCCAGCTCCTTTGATCTTGGTAAGAGAATGCATAGATGAAAGGGTCAAGGTTAATCACAGGTTCAGAATAAACAGAGTTTGTAGTAGATGGTAAATGGAGCTCCTGTAGCTCAGCTTCCTCTGGAAGCTATAAATACCAAAGTGCCTCACGCAAAATGTTCAGTCCCTGTTTTATAAATTAGAGTCTTTGGTGTCTCTTACAGTGAAAAAGACTAGGCCTGCCTCGTTTAGCTGGATGCAGCCTGTAGAAATGATTGTTTGAAAGCTAATGTTAGAGAAAGTTGGTGCAGTTGGAAGAGATAGAGGTATCTAGTTATCTGTGTAACTTCCTCTCTATGACTGATTGATTAGGTAGTGCGTCGTTATGCCAGCAAGTTATTTATAGCTGTTCAGTTTTGTCCATTTTTGGTTGTTGCAGCTGCAGAAAACACAGTTTTGTTATATGTGCTTCTCAAAATGACAATAGAGAATCAGCCATTTAGTGAGTCAGTGAGTGAGTGACTCAGTCGATGAGTCAAAAAGTGAGTGAGGAAATGAGTGTGTCAGTCAGAGAGTCAGTGAGTGAGTCAGCGCATGAGTTAGCGTGTAAGTCAGTGAGTGAGAAAGTGAGAGAAGGAATGAGTCAGTGATTAAGAGAGTGAGTCAGCCAGTCAGTGAGTGAATGAGTAGGTCAGTTAATGGATGAGTCAGTCATTCAGTAAGTGAGTCAGACAATGAGTCAGCTTGTCAGGCAGTGAATGAGTCAGTGAGTGAGTCAGTGAGTAAGTGAATAGATGTGTCATTTAGTTTGTCAATTAGTGAGTGAGTCATTGAGAAAGTTAATCAGTCAGTGAGTCAGAAACTGAGTGAGTGAATAAGTGAGTCAGTCAGAGAATCAGTGAGTGAAAATTGAGAGAAAGAATGAGTCAGTGATTAAGAGAGTGAATGAGTGAGTCCTTCAGTCAGTGAATCGGAAAGTGAATAAGTGAATAAGTGAGTCAGTCAAAAAGTGAGTGAATGAGTGAGCCAGTCAGTCACTGAATCAGTGCATGATCTAGTGTGTGTGTGTGTGTGTCAGTCAGCGAGTAAGAATGTGAGAGAAAGAATGAGTCAGTGATTAAGAGAGTGTATCAGTGAGTCAGTCAGAGTCAGTGAGTGAGTGAGTCAGTATGTGAGTTAGTGTGTGAGTGAGAATGTAAGAGAGTAAATGAGTGAATCAGTGAGTGAGTGAGTGAGTGAGTCCGAAAGTGAATGAGTAAATAAGTGAGTCAGACAGCGAGTCAGCGAGTGAGTGAATATGAGTCACTATGTGAGTTAGTGTGTAAGAAAGTAATAATAATAATAATTTTATTTATATAGCACTTTTCATGCCGGTGACAGCCGGTGACATAGTTATAGAAAAGATCGTTAGTATTTAATTAATCAGAAGAAAATGAAGAAGATTAAATTACAAGATAAAAACCACGAGACGTTCAGTTTTAGTTAAATGCTGATTTAAAGAGAGACGTTTTTAGGTGCTTCTTAAAAGTGAGCACTGAGCTTGACTGTCTAATAAAAGGCGAACTGAGCTCCACAGTTTAGAAGCAGAATAACTGAAAGAGCCTCTCCATGTTTTCTGTATTGTACAGAGGGTCTCTGTAGAAGGTCAGTATCTGCAGATCTTAGATTACGTGCCGGAACATAGACAGACAGACACTCTGTGATGTAAGCAGGTTCTAGGTTGAGCTTTAAAGACTGGTAGCAGAACCTTGAAGTCTATCCTGAATGATACAGGCAGCCAGTGCAGCTCTTTCAAAACGGGACTGATCTGATCTCTCTGTGTTGTTTTTGTTAGGATGCTGCTGCGTTTTGTACGAGTTGTAAGGGATGTGTAGTTTTCTTAGGAAGTCCAGCAAGAAGATCATTACAGTGATCAACTCTGCTGTAACAAATGAGTTTCTCTGCGTCGCTCTGAGATAGAAAAGGCCGAACTTTTGCGATGTTTCTATAAAAGCTACTTTAGTGACCGTGTTTACATGTGGGGTAAAACAGAGCTCAGAGTCTAAGATCACACCCAGGTTTCATACTTCAGGTTTGGTAGATGAAGCTAAAGAACGAAGTTTCTCAAAAAGAAAGTGAATATGTCAGTCATTGAGTGAGTGAGTCAGTGAGCCAGTGGCACTGACTGTTTTTGGCCAGCCCAAAAAAGAAACAAAAGTGGTAACAGTGAGTCAGTCAGTCAACGAGTGAGTCAGTGAGTGAATGAATCTTTGAGAAAGAGGAGAAAAACACCTGAACTGGAGGAAGAAAAAAATCAATGAAATAAATACAGACAATGAAACATCTGAAAACATAAAAAATGTCCTCAGCATTGAGGAAAAATACTGGAAGAACGGAGGAACATGTTCCCCATGATTGATAGTAACACGCAGCCTTTCTGTGCCCAGTGTATTCGTGTATAACTTAGAACGTAAGAAGGTGTTTTGATAGACCTCAGAACTGTCTAGCAGTATTTACCTTGATCCTCAGGGTCTCTTAAGAGTACCACACTGTCAGAGTTAAGAGTGCGGTATGTTTCTGCTGTGCAGGAATCTCAGTTCTCTAGTCTCCTGCATCGTATTAAGAAGGTTAATAGCCTACTAAGCTTTGCACATAGATAAGGTAGTGGTGAGTAATATATGCGGCCTGTGAGACTGGCTTTTAGCCACCAGTTGATAAAGAGGTCGAGGAGCTCTGTTGTTGGGTTTGGTTGCATAATTCTGCTGAAAAATGCAGTTTGCTTGAAGTCTTTTCAGAGCAAATGTAAATGAAGTTTACAGATGGTTTCAGAGGAGAGTACAGTGTTTATTCCTATTGATTTTGCATGAAAAACTGCTGGACTGTAAACAAAAAACTATATGTGCTGAGTCAGCATTCTGGATTCAGACTCTGTGTGGATTAATCAGTCCTAATTCCACAAGGCGATCAAAAGTGTACAGTACTGTGCAAACGTCAGCGAGCACACTTCATACATCTATCAGATAAACAGCACTTAAAGCTTTCATCTCTGAGAGAGAGGAGAAAATCAAGCTGCTTCAGATCTGAAAACATCCACAGGTGTTTCTGTCCATCCTTCCACTGTGAGAAGACGACTCAGCGCTGTGGGTCTGAAAGGATGTGTAGCTGTTCAAGAAGAACCTCACTGAGAAAAGGAGACGGACACATCAAACAAAGAAGCTGAACGATGGACTGACCACCCCAGAGTCCAGATCTCAGCACCACTGAATGTGTTTGATTACTTCAGAAAATGATCAACCAGCTTCTAAGACTGAACTTTGGAGGTGAAGATGAAGAGTGACACACTAAACACTCAGTCACTCTCAGTCAAGAGCTGATAGTACATTAGTTGTTTAGGCTTCTGTGTGATTTTATGCTTTTTCCTGACACTGAAAAATAAATAAATATAACTTGCTCTCTGAATTTTGTACAGTGCTGTATATTAGCTAAAGTGTATAGAGGTAATCTAAAAAAACTTATATAACCCTTGTTGTAAAACTGCTGGTGGGAAATAATGATTTTTTATTGATTTGCTTGAGCAGTGAAAGTCCATGAGAAGCTTTCCATGACATTTTTGTAATCTCAGATTTGTTTCTTCACACCAACAAAAGTGGATATGCCATCTGTTCATGCAGTGTATTTTGTTAATATATATTTTTTGATACTAACAATTCTTGGCATTTTTTTGCATAATTTGAAATTATTAAAATTAATAATTTTAATAATTTCAAATTAGGCAGGGGGGGAACAATAAAAAAACTTTTCACATTGACTTTTTTAAGTTGAGAATGTAAGAATGTTTGTCTTTCTCATGAAAAGTTAGCATTTTAAGACTGTATTTGACTGATCCCAGTATAAAGACAAGGTCTGTAATGTCTCACCTTATCAGCTTCATTGTTTTTTGTAAAAATATGCTCATTCTGAAATTGAAATCTGCAACACACTACAAAAAAGTTGAGACTGGGGCAATTTAGTACTAGGAACATTGCTAAATGTTTAAAAACATCTCTAATGTTAAATGGCACATGCTTGGATACAAAAGGAGTTCTTTATGAGCGACTATGGTTTGAGACTTGCCACTTTGCCGAAAAATGCATCAGCAAAAAATCCAACAATTTAAAAATGACATTCCTCAGCAAGTGATGACAAAGAGTTTAAGTATTTCACTTTCTACACTACATAATTTCATCAAAATATTCAGGGAATCCAAGGAAAATTCTGTGCATTAAAGAACAAGGTCAAAAAAACACAAAAGAATTCCTATGACCTTTGACCCTTCAGACAACACTGCATCAAAAACTGGCATGTTTCTGTGATCAGCTCATTGGCTTGAGAACACACTGACAACCCATAGTCAGTAAACACAGTTCATCGCTATATCCACATATGCAACGTCCAGAAACACCGCCGACTTCTCTGGGCTTGAGCTCATCTGAAATGAACTGATGCACAGTGGAAACGTGTATTGTGGTGTGATAAGTCAACCTTTCAGATTGTTTAATCTTAAACCAGTATAAAGGTCATAAGCCAGCATCTGTCATGTTATGGGGTGTATTAGTGGTTATCTTGTACATCTGTAAAAGCACCATTAATGATGAACCATATATACACATTTTGGAGCGATATATCATTGCTGAACAAGTATCCTTACTTTTAACATTACTTACTCTTAATGTAAGTCAACGGGAAGATTGATTTATTCCAAGAATTATTTCAAGTAATTTTAGAGCTATTTGTTGTAGTGAAGAGAATTACCACTCTGTAATGTCTTCCAGGTTTCTCAAACGCTAAGGGGCGCTCCCGAGCAAGTCCAAAATCAATAGGTTAAGATGGAGCATTTGAGCAAAATCAGAGTTTATAAATGCTTAAAGATTTTTAATGTAAGAGAATACAATCATTTCCTGAACACAGAACAGCATAAAACATTTTAACACTGCTGTTATATATTTAAGAGCTCTTGAACTCTTATAGAAGTTTAAAATGGCATCTCATGTACGTTCATGACGTCAGTGAACGCATCAGCCAATGAGCTGCTCCACTCACAAACTAATCAGCACTCAGCAGCAGTAAGGCCAGTATTCTGCTGCTCAAAACCCGTTTGCTGTAGAAAGAAAGGAAACATACAGGTGAGTTTTCTTTGCTGTTTAGTGAAATACAAACTTCTACTTTCTAAAACTAAAGGAAAGTTCTGGGCGACTGATTAGAAACGATATTAACTTTTTGGTTTTTGCCATTTAGCTCCATTCACCCCCATTCATTGAGGACTCGCGTACGGGGTCCCTTTGGCATAGTGCAGTCATGTTTTTAATATAACGGGTGAAATAGGAAGTGGCCAGACTTCTCATAAACCGGCTCTGACGCCGTCTTTTTCAGTGACACCGATAATTATTTCAACATAATAACAGCAAGAAACATTCTGCACCTGTTACACCACCATGGCTGCTCAGATTGGGGTGCTAGACTGACCTACCTGCAGTCCAGTCTGTCTCCCATTGAAAGTGAGTACAAAACATAACAACAAAAGCCCAGTGTGGTTGCATAGCTGAAGACCTGTAGAACAGTCCAGCTTTCAAAGCTGGATCAGTTTGTGTCTTCAGTCCCCAAATGTTTATTAAGTGCCATTAAAAGGAAAGGTGATGTAACACAGTGGTAAACGTGCTCCTGTCCTGACGTTTTGGGACACATTGCATCAAATTTGGAATGAGTGAATATTTACAAAAAGGTTAATAAGGTAAAACATCAAATATTGTGTTTTTAGAGCGTTTTCAATTGAATACAGATTCAGCAGAAACAGAATCTACTAATAACTGCTTCCTGTTTTTCTTAGCATTTCACACACTGTCCCACATTCTTAGAACTGGGTTTGTGAGATTGTCTCAGGTGTGACCAGTGTGAGAGCCTGAGGGTAGGAGCTGTTCTTTAGTCTGGTGGTTCTGGCTCTGATGCTCCATTAATGCTGTCTGGAGTGTGGAACAGGCTGCGGCTGAAGTGTGTGGGGAATAACATCAAGCTACGTACTGTTGTGTTTACAGGAAAAAGGTTGGGTAATACAAAATTATTGCTTTATAACTGGTCAATGCAACCTTATGCAGCTTCTTGCCTCAGCATTACTGGTCCTCCTTGTATCCCAGCGCATCATTAAGATTTTCCCTGCGTGTCCAAAGCGTCTGTTCTTGTATTTGGAGGACAGCGATTGCCGCGGTGCTGCCCAGGGGTTAGCGAGTTTACGCAGACTGGGAAAAGCTCCCTTTCGTTCTCGCTTGCGTTGGGACCCGGGAGGACCAGAAAGAGGCAGAGCGTGCTTATGTGGACGCATCTCATGTTGCGAAGCCTGTGGGAATATATTTGTTTTCACTGACCTTCTGACCTGGTAGAGGAGTAATTGGTCTCTAGATTATTCCTGTTTATTGTCATGCTGTGTTCATCAAGCAGGACTAATTGACACATGGATTTGGGCTACGTTTTCTGTTGCTTATCCATACACAAATTACGCCCTAATAGACACAGTTTTTACTTCTGCAGCACGTAATTAACTCGTACGAGACTTTTAACTGAAGCCTAAGTTCATTGTCACATTCGGTTGTTTACGACGGCTGGATTTCTGCGCCTGCAGCCGCAGATGCAGATCCTGGGGTTGTCAGTTTCCTCCCACGTTGAGAGATCTTGGGTTGAAGAGGGGCTCATTTTAAATGTACAGAAGAGAAAAGCCAAAAAAGCAGTGAGTCACAGGGCACAGATATGCAATAACAAACAGAATCAACCTTGTAGATCAGTCAAAATGCTTACAGACTAGGCATGTAGCGTTCGCGTTTTGGTTTAAGACCCAAAGCAGTACTGATGCAATGGGTTTTTTGTAACGAACAGATTTTATATGGTCTGCAGGCTTCAAAAAGCCTTTACACAGTGGCTTATGTGATCAATTATGAGAGAGTATCTTACTTAGCTTGAAAAAAAAGCAATGTTTACTTTGAATGTTTATGTATTTTTGAGTTTCAGGCATCAGAATTGATACACAGTCATTAAAACTGTCCTTATTTGTTCTTGCTAAACCCCAAAGTCCACCACTTACACCGATCAGGCACAACATTATGACCACCTCCTTGTTTCTATGCTCATTGTCCATTTTATCAGCTTCACTTACTATATAGGTGCACTTTGTAGTTCTACAGTTACAGACTGTAGTCCATCTGTTTCTCTGATACTTTGTTAGCCCCCTTTTACCCTGTTCTTCAGTGGTCAGGACCCCCATGGACCCTCACAGAGCAGGTACTATTTGGGTGGTGGATCATTCTCAGCACTGCAGTAACACTGATGTGGTGGTGGTGTGTTAGTGTGTGTTGCGTTGGTCTGAGTGGATCAGACTCAGCAGTGCTGCTGGAGTTTTTAAACACCTCAGTGTCACTGCTGGACTGAGAATAGTCCACCAACCAAAAATATCCAGCCAACAGCGTCCTGTGGGCGGCGTCCTGTGACCACTGATGAAGGACTAGAGGATGACCAACACAAACTGTGCAGCAGCAGATGAGCTATTGTCTCTGACTACATCTACAAGGTGGACTGACAAGGTAGGAGTGTCTAATAGAGTGGACAGAGAGTGGACACAGTGTTTAAAAACTCCAGCAGCACTGCTGTGTCTGATCCACTCGCACCAGCACAACACACACTAACGCACCACCACCACGTCAGTGTTACTGCAGTGCTGAGAATGATCCACCACCCAAATAGTACCTGCTCTGTGAGGGTCCATGGGGGTCCTGACCACTGAAGAACAGGGTAAAAGGGGGCTAACAAAGTATCAGAGAAACAGATGGACTACAGTCTGTAACTGTAGAACTACAAAGTGCACCTATATAGTAAGTGGAGCTGATAAAATGGACAATGAGTGCAGAAACAAGGAGGTGCTCATAATGTTATGCCTGATCGGTGTACATACTCATTTATTAAATTATTTATATATTCATTTATTAGAAAGAAATATAACCACAGCAGTCTTCCCAAGGGAGCACACAGAGCGATCTACAGTCTCCGAAACAAAATAGCCCCAAGTCCTGTTTTTTTACTCTTCGATAACATCAAGCTAAAAGGTGAAAGCGGGGGGCTTCGGCTATCCGCCGTTCTTGAGATTAAAGAGAATATGCAGGCCGAAGATGTGAGCATGGACCGGGTTAGCAGTCTGAAGCTTTTGGGGTCTTTTCTATATCTTTTTGCTTCGGTAAATACGGGGGGCTAATGAATAAAGTCGAGATGTTGTCATGCATGGGGAACATTCCTGTTACTGGCTCCGCAGGTATCCATGGCAACCCTAATTCTGCAGATACAGGCCAAACGCCGGTGGTAATTGCTTCAAACGGATGCATACTTTTACCAAATTAACCTTTATCAAAAGCTTGAGACGTATTAATCTTCTGTTGTGTCTCCATTAATGTGGCTCAGCCAAGTCATTCTGATTTATGGTGGAGGAAGGGAGGCTCCAGACGTCAGCTCAGGGAAAACGGGCCTCTGAATGTCATCGTTTTCATCCCCCTGTTCTCCAGACAAACAGCCCCCGGTGACAGCCTTTCAGGAATTGATCTGAGGCTATCACTTTAGAATCCCCCGCCGCGCCCGTCTGTTTGGGTTGATTTTTAGGACGTTTGTGCTACGCTAAAAATAATATTGATAGAAGTTTTTAAAAGCCCAAATGTAGCGCTTGGGTTTGAAAACCAATAGCCAGGGCCATAATCAATACCTCCTTGTCTGTGTCCGCGAGTGATTGACTGGAAACTGCTTTATCTGATATATATGAATATCTGACGAAGCTGACAGGTTTAACATTGACTAATAAAGAAAGTGAGGTCTGAGCTTAAACAGTAATGATGAACGTGGGCTCACTATTCTGCAAGCAACAGGTCACTGTTGTCCTTTTTACTTGTGTTATGACTGTATATTAATGCTTTTTAGGTTTTTAGGTGTTAATGACCTATTTATTAACCATTAATAAACTTATTTTAAACCATTCATAATAGTCTTATTGTAAAGTGATACAGATTTTAGGGGGCTAAAAACTCCAATAACTGACTTGAGCTGATATAATATATGATATGTATATTTCTTATTTTAGTGTTTTACTCCAGTAGTTTTAGTTAACTCCTTAAAAGTCCTTGTAGTTACTGAATAATAAGCCTTAATATGTAATAAGCCTGAGATTTTAAGGTGTTAAACAGGGCTTTATTGACTGGTGTGATTCTCAGAAATTCATAGCCCTTAATAATATAAACAATGTAGCACTGGGGGTGGGGCCACTCAGAATTTGTTGCAGTTTTGTTTACTGTTTATATAAATAACTTATTCCCTGAACAGCTTCCTTTTCACACTGAGTTGACTATGGAGAGCCAAAATACAGTCAACTCTTGATTTGCTCAGTTTCTGTTGTAGTAATTTCAAATTACACAGTCTAGAAAACTCAAATTGTTGATGCTGAAATTGTTACATTTCCTTTAAATGATAGTTTTGGTAGTGACAAAATGTTCAGTCATGACAAAGCTTTACCAAGTGTTTCAGTAGTGACTGTTTCAATAGAGACAATTTGAGCTAATTTCGAGCACAGCTTTGAACAGCCATACACACATAAAATCATAATTCTTTCATTAAAACAAAAATTTTTACTTAACTGCAGAAAATCTGTGTTTCAGTAGTGATGATTCTAAATGTTCCACACTGATTTTCAGACTTTGGGATACATTTACTTCAAAACAATGGGATCTAACTGCTCACCATGTGGTCATGAGGGACAGGGATGCAGCCTCACTTCCTGCTTTATAATGCAGGGGTGTGGCTAAAATAAGGCTAATAACTAAAACTTGGCATTTTAGTAATGACATGAAAACATGAGACTGCAATTTTTTAACAATTTTTTTTTATTATTATTTAAAAATTAAATCTATCATCAGGAGATCGTGAGTTTGATCCCTGGTGATGCTACAGCCGTCTGTAGCTGGGAGTCCGAGAGAGCACAACTGGCCTCGCTCTCTCTGGGTGGGCAGGATGGCCCCTCCTTCTCCCCCCATCACTCAGCGTGATGCTAGTCAGCGCAGGCGTCTGTTAGCTGACGTAACAGATCTGGCGGTTGGCGCTTTCCTCCGAGCGCGTTCAGCTGTCCTCTGACGTTGCGTGAGCGGCAGTTCGAAAAGAAGCGGTGGCTGGTTTCACAGGTCTCGGAGGAAGCCTGTGTTAGCCTTCACCCTCCTAGCGTTGATAGCGTCGTGTGTGATTGGGGGAGTCCCAACTAGCGGGTGGAATTGGAGACGGCTAAATTGGGGAGAAAATTGGGTAAAAATTAAAAAAACAAAAACAAAACAAAACAAAAAAGATTTACAAAAAAAGGTCATATTTACACAACTGTAAATTTAGGGGTTAGAATTTGGGACAGACACATCACAATAGAAAGTACCCTATAAATGATGATTTTGTATATAATTAGCTTATTTCTTTCTCTATTAATGCCTTAAGTTTAATAGATCATATTTTAATGATTATAAATGTGTAAAAGGCACTGTCTAATTGTAAGTTTGGGAAACGGTCACATAAAAATTAAGACATTTTTTAGGATGACTGTACTGGTTCTGACAAGAGTCAGAGATCAGTCTAGAGATCTATAAGTGAGGAGGAAATAAACTCCATTCTAGACTCTGTTATTCTGTAACAGTGATTCATACAGTTATTCTGATGATTGAGTGTTTCCTTTTAAACGAGACTGAGATCATGACTGTAGCTCAAAGTCTGTGAGAACAGCACCCCCTTTCACTTTTTGCTGTCATTCCATTTTTCAGGCAAAAATGGGGTGAAGGTTCAAAGATTTCTGCAGTTAACTAGTGATTAAGAAGCCATTGGCGTACAGACACCTGGAATGGAGGCCTTAAAACCTTTTTACATACTAGAGCTTATTATTCAGTAACTACAGGGACTTCAATGCAAACTAGCTGAGCTATTCATGGGACAGGGTCGGCAACATGTGGCTCTGGAGCCGCATGCGTCTCTTACTGTCCTGTCGTGGCTCCACAGCTGAATCAGATTTGTAGGTAAAAATAAAATAATCCTCCTTTACAGTAAAATAAAGCTCTGCTGATCGTTCAACACAGTTTAACAGTAAATGGTCTTAAACTCTGGAGTTAATGTAGAACTGCTAATTCACCCTTTAACCCTGAAGATCAGCGCAGACTGCTGGTCACCATAGCAACACAGACAACAGTCTCACCTAGCTAGTAGTTAACAAAACAGCAAAGAGAGAGATTTAGACAAACATCGATAATTTGGAGACGAATGGACTTATTAGTGTTTATAATCACTCCAGCTGGATTCCTGATCAATTTAATCTGCAATGAGAAACTCAAACACTAAAAAGTCCTGAAGCTGAATTTTCGAACAAGAAGCTGTTGAATGAGAAGCGACTTCAGCCTCGTAAAAAGTCAAACATTGAGAAACAGTTTACTATAAACTGTTCTACTTTTGGAAAAGTTTCCTGCTGGAGATGTGAGAAAAGCAGCTGTAGCTGAGCTGAAGCTTAAAGCAGAGCACAGTGAGTCTGTGTTTTCGTTTATATTATGTTTTAAGCCTAAACTAGTATATCAGCACATACTGAGGCAAATTTACAGCCAAGATGTTAAGATGGACATAAAATGTTGTGGCTCTCAAGGTGGTTTGATTTTTGTTGAAAGGACAAAATGGCGCTTTTTTTACATTTGCGTCGCTGACCCCTGTCTTAGGATATAGAAGTGTGTAATAAAACTCTCGGCCCGCCGGTGGACCCTGGCCATTTAGAGGTTAACTGTATGGGCTCTAAATATCTGTCGAATCGTAATGCTGGACATACGTTTATGATTTTTATTTTTTCAGCAGACATCTGCTGCTTCTCTGTTTTTGATAAACAGGTGGAGCTGGAGCTGCTGTTTCTCTCTATGCTCCGTTATCCTGCACTGTGTGTGCTTCCTATTTGCACATACAGCATGCCTCTCCATTTCAGCATGCTTTCAGAATCCATTAGAAACCACAATATTGCTTTATGCGTGGGGGACCCGAAACCCCCTCTGGTTATTACTTCTCTCTGTTGGAAGAGATTGGAAAGATAGGGTAACCTTTTTATTAGAAAGGGTACTACAGCGAACATAAGAATGATGAGTGAAACATAAACAGTGCTGTTTATGAGGGGGTGGGAATTCACAGTGCTAGTGAACCGTACGTAAACAAACACCAGTGCATCTCAGAAGGAGCACGAAGACGTACGACAGCCATCATCATCCAGTGTCACTGTTTTTATGAATCTATGCTAAATGGCCTTCCCATCAGCCGGTGTCTAATCATTATTTTTGGCTTTCTGAGTGAGGATGTAGTTATTGATCATTAGATTTCATTCCCCCCCGAGCTAGTGGTGGGCTTGAGCAAACCTTTGGTTCATATTGAGGCTGCACGAAACTCTCTGAGGGGGGAAAAGGTACCAAATGCTTGTGCTTTTTAAGGTACCTGCAGGCTCAGGTACACAGTTTTATCATCAGCCGCTGTACTTTGACTCTACATCAGGCCTAATGCAGTTTAGAGCCATGACTTCTAATATGCACCACCTGCTATACCAGTAAGAGTCCTTTGGCAAGACTCCTAACCATACCTTCACCTACCTGTGTATGTATATGTTCTCTGTACAGGATGTGTTCATATATTTTCACTTCAAAAAGACATGGGATTTGACAAAGGGGTGTTTAAACTTTTGCATGCAACTGTATGTATATGCACTAGTTTGTCACATTCTTTTCCTTTTGAATGATTAAATTGATGAATTCTGGATATTAACTGTATTATAACTAAATTCATAAAGATGTTCTCAGTCATTTCTCTGTTCATCATCTAACACTTCTGCAATTTTATTTAGAGCTTCTTACTGATAATCTGAAACCTGTGAAGTTGTTCAAGATGAGTGGATTAGAATCATTTTCAGCATTTATCTGCAACCACATTGATTTTGTATTATTGAAAACATTGATCCAATACATTTGGGATGAGATGGAGCTATCCAGAACTGACCATCCAACATCAGTACCTGACCTCACTAATGCTCAATCAAATCCTCACAGCAATGTTCTAACATCTAGTGTAAAGCCTTCCAAGAGGAGTAGAGGCTGTTACTGCAGCACAGGCTCATTATTAATACCCTTCATTACTGAAGACACTCTGGAGCAGCAGGAGTCTACAGACTTTTGGATATTGTGTATAACCCAGTTTAAAAATTTGCATGAACATAGTGTAGACTATAGGCAGCTCCAAAGCCTCCCCAGCTAAAGCTTCCAAAACACTAGGCTCCTCCCATTAACTATACTGTAATTGGGTTTGATTAGCCAAGATGTAATTTAAGTCAGGGCTACACGACTTTTACCCCAGTTAGAGCCCTGGGGCCGTATTACAGAAACTTCCTGTCTTAACTTTAGATCTGATTCACAAATACATATTACAGAAGCAAATCTGATCTTAATATAGGAATTTTATCTTACAGCATCTTATCTGAATGTTAGGAAATCTTAACATGCTTGATCGAAGTCGACAATCACCTGTCAAGTCTGTTAGCAACCGAGCAAATGTGCATGGCTGAACCGTAAACATGTAATCAAAATAATCAAGTTAGTTAGACAGACAGCTACTGTTACTGATGTTCAAAAAGGTCGAACAAAGCTAAAGTGTGATAAACTGTAAACTGTGAATACTGTGAGAGCGCCCCCTGCTGTTTTTCAGAGCGTCGCCGCTCCCCAGTTTCAGTCTCCATTTCCCAAACGCTTTAGCCGAGCGCGCTAACGTTACTCCTCCTAATAAACAGACACACGTTCAGCTCCGTCTCCTCATTATTCACCACCATCGCTGTAATATTTCATCATCAACATTAACACACGAAGGTGATCAGAGGGGCGGTGGAGATCGAGTCTGCAGCGTCTGAGATCTTTAAAACGCAGAGTTAGAAAAGAAAATCATCTCACAGTGAAAGCAGCGTTTTACAGTAGAAATAAATGGAGCTCATTATGCTGGTAGTGAACTATGCTGCTGACACAGCTGCCTAAAAACCATAGAAACGGACCTTAAACAGAAGTGAGGACCCTGTTGGGGTTCATCCTAAAGTTAGGACAGGATTTAGGAGGTTTAGTCTAGTTAGGATGTTTGTGTGATGCTGTTTTCTTATCTGGAGTTCATGGTGAGATTATGAAGTTAGGAGCTGATATTCTGTAATAGCTACTGCCCGAAATTCAGTCCGTACTGAAGTCGTCAAGGTGACTAAACAAATCAGATTTCAGACTTAAGAAGTCTCTGTAGTTTAGCCCCTGATTCTCAGGCTGAGTCTGTGCTGACTGGCTGTAGTCTGCAGATTTTAGGGCAGTTAGATTTAATAGTTTTGGGGTTTTTTTTGCACCTCTCAATCACGTTTCAGGCCTGTCAGAGTATATCAAACATTTTCTGTGATCCAACTCTGAGCGCAATCTAGCAGTGTCTACTGGTCAACAACTTAATCTGAATTGATAAAGATGAATGGCAAAAAGATACTTGTGTGTGTGGCAAAGCTTTCTAATGAATTTGGTTCGTTTCAGCAACAACTTCAAAGCTACACAGTGTGTGATCCCAACATTTGTCACCTAAGAATTTCTGCAGTGGAGTAATAAGATACTCAGACTGTTTATAAGCTTTAAGCATTGTAATAGTTGTATAATGCATCCAAGGCTTTATAAGCCCTAACAGCTATGTCTATGGTGGAGAACGTACACAAACTAACATTTTAAACAGGCAGTAACATACACAAAGAGGCAAAGGTGTACCCGTACTCAAAGGTCAGAAATGTCTCTGATTAAGAGCACAGCTTTGTGTGTTTACAGTACCAAGACA